>NC_059212.1:39443775-39466275 GCF_020615455.1 Coregonus clupeaformis | reverse complement strand
CGTGATGGAGGGAGGGAGGGCGTGATGGAGGGATGGAGGGATGGAGGGAGGGATGGAGGGAGGTTGTGATGGAGGGAGGGTGTCACGCCCTGGCTCTGGGGACTATGTTATGTTGAGCCAGGGTGTGTAAGTCTATGTTTAATTTTCTATGTTGGTCTGAGTGACTCCCAATCAGAGGCAACGAGTGTCAGCTGGGTGTCTCTGATTGGGAGCCATATTTAACTGTTTGTCTTGCACTTTGTGTTTTGTGGTTTCTTGTTCCTTTTGGTTTGTGTATCGAAGGACTTCACGTTTCGTTCTTTGTTTTGATCGTGTGATCTAGTCAATAAATATAAATATGTTCACCCGCAACACTGCGCCTTGGTCCTCTCTGTTCGACGAGCGTGACAGAAGAAACCACCTTAACCAGACCAAGCAGCGTGTTCAGGAGCCATCGCTGGCAGATCTCCGTGGCAACCTCGACTGGATCAAGCAGCGTGACGAGGAGAGAGGATGGACGTGGGAGGAGATGATTGCGAGTCTGGCAAGAGGGAGGAGAGACCCCCAGGAAATTTTTAGGGGGGCTCACGACGTCGGGCCAGCAGGTGTACGGGGTTAGAGCGGTGCAAAGCGTTGGCAGAGAAGGCCGCCAGGTTAGGGGGGCCACTGGGCACAGAGGAGAGGGAAAGTGTGGAGGCACGGCGAGAGGTACTGGGGTGTGTTACCAGTCCGGTCCGGCCCGTTCCTGATCCCTGCGTGGGGCCAGTGGTGTGTGTCCCCAGTACGGTCCGCCTGTTCCTGCCATTCCCACCAAGTCAGTGGTGCGCGTCGTCAGCCCAGCCCGGCCTGTTCCTGCCATTCCCACCAAGTCAGTGGTGCGCGTCGTCAGCCCGGCCTGTTCCTGCCATTCCCACCAAGTCAGTGGTGCGCGTCGTCAGCCCAGCCCGGCCTGTTCCTGCCATTCCCACCAAGTCAGTGGTGTGCGTCGACAGCCCAGCCCGGCCTGTCCCTGCTCCACGCACAAAGCCTACGGTGTGCATCGACAGCCCAGCCCGGCCCGTTCCTGCTCTCCGCACCAAGTCTGTGGTGCGCGTCGCCAGCCCAGTCCGGCCCATCCAAGCTTCCCGCACCAAGCCAGTGGTGTGCGTCGTCAGTCCGGCACGGCCCGTTCCTGCTCTCCGCACCAAGTCTGTGGTGCGCGTCGCCAGCCCAGTCCGGCCCATCCAAGCTTCCCGCACCAAGCCAGTGGTGTGCGTCGTCAGCCCTGTCCGGCCCGTTCCTGCTCTCCGCACCAAGTCTGTGGTGCGCGTCGCCAGCCCGGTCCGGCCCGTCCAAGCTCTCCGCACCAAGTCAGTGGTGTGCGTCGACAGCCCAGCCCGGCCTGTCCCTGCTCCACGCACAAAGCCTACGGTGTGCGTCGACAGCCCAGCCCGGCCCGTTCCTGCTCTCCGCACCAAGTCTGTGGTGCGCGTCGCCAGCCCAGTCCGGCCCATCCAAGCTTCCCGCACCAAGCCAGTGGTGTGCGTCGTCAGTCCGGCACGGCCCGTTCCTGCTCTCCGCACCAAGTCTGTGGTGCGCGTCGCCAGCCCAGTCCGGCCCATCCAAGCTTCCCGCACCAAGCCAGTGGTGTGCGTCGTCAGCCCTGTCCGGCCCGTTCCTGCTCTCCGCACCAAGTCTGTGGTGCGCGCCGCCAGCCCGGTCCGGCCCGTCCCAAGCTCCCCGCACCGGGTCAGTGGTGCGCGTCGTCAGCCCGGTCCGGCTCATTCCTGCTCCCCGCACCAAGTCAGGGGTGCGCTCGTCAGCCCGGTCCGGCCCGTTCCTCCTCCACGCATCAAGCCAGGGGTGTGCGTCGTCAGTCCAGCACAACCCGTGCCTGGGTCATGTCCGAGCCGGATCCGCCGCCAGGCGGAGTGCCCACCCGGTCCCTCCCCTGTTGTGGTTGTTTGGCGCGGCTGAGTCCGCGCCTTTGGGGGGTACTGTCACGCCCTGGCTCTGGGGACTATGTTATGTTGAGCCAGGGTGTGTAAGTCTATGTTTAATTTTCTATGTTGGTCTGAGTGACTCCCAATCAGAGGCAACGAGTGTCAGCTGGGTGTCTCTGATTGGGAGCCATATTTAACTGTTTGTCTTGCACTTTGTGTTTTGTGGTTTCTTGTTCCTTTTGGTTTGTGTATCGAAGGACTTCACGTTTCGTTCTTTGTTTTGATCGTGTGATCTAGTCAATAAATATAAATATGTTCACCCGCAACGCTGCGCCTTGGTCCTCTCTGTTCGACGAGCGTGACAGAGGGCGTGATGGAGGGAGGGAGGGAGGGGGCAGTAACTTCTGTGTTGGGAGTTTACAACATTTACAATTTTTACAGTGAAACTGCATATTAAAACCTGTCTAATAGGCTTACACCAGCCGTATCTTTTTTTCATGTATAAAGGTACTTTAGCTTAGAGTTTAAAATAATTTAAATGAATCTCAAATAAATAATAACTATTGCGAAATAACTACATAATTACAATTTTACCATGTATTGACTAGCAAATGCCATATAAATAGGGGCCTGTAAAACAAAACATAGCCAATTTATTTGTGATATCTCAGAGAAGAAATAGATTTGAATTTACCCCGTCCTTTGTGTCCCTGACTAGGGCACCGTGCAGGAAGTCTCTGGACACTTCCTCGTTCTCGTCCAACCACTGGATGACAAACGGCTCGAACCACCTATGAGGCGGCAGAGAAGGGGTCCACAAAAACCTCTCATTATGTGATAACACCCCCCCCCCCCCCAAAAATACAAAAATCAATGGACTTTCCATATAAAAGAGATGAATAAGATGAGATGAAGGACACTCACGCGGGGTACTCAGGTACACGTTTCTGGAAGGTGGGCAGCTCTTTGCAGTATTCGTTGTAGAGCCACTTCACCTTGAAGTGCAGGTTCATGTAATCAGCACTCTTACATAGACGGTTCTTCTCATGCTCTGTGATTGGTAGAGAATGGTAGAGAATGGTAGAGAATGGTAGTAAATTATAGAGAATGATAGAGAATGATAGAGAATGGTAGAGAATGGTAGAGAATGGTAGCAAATGATATAGAATGATAGAGATTGGTAGAGAATGGTAGAGAATGGTAGCAAATGATAGAGAATGATAGAGAATGGTAGCGAATGATAGAGAATGGTAGAGAATGGTAGAGAATGGTAGAGAATGGTAGAGAATATTAGAGAATGGTAGAGAATGGTAGGGTGAGTTTTGGAACGTATTAATTAATAGGACACACATATGCACACACAGGCACATACACACACACTTACCCTCCATGGCATATCTCATATCTTGAGCGAACATGTTCCACATGACCTCAGCGCTGATCACGCCCACATTCAGTTCCTGAGGAAACCTGCAGGGGACAGGAGAACAGTGTTCAGAGAGAGAGAGAGAGAGAGAGAGAGAGAGGGGGAGGGGGAGGGGCAGGGGCAGAGAGCGAGAGAGGGAGAGAGAGAGGGAGACAGAGAGAGAGAGTGGAGAGAGATAGAGGGAGAGAGAGAGAGACAGAGAGACAGAGGGACAGATGGAGAGAGAAAGAGAGATTCAAGGGAGTGAGAGAGAGAGAGAGGGAGAGAGAGAGAGGGAGGGAGGGAGGGAAAGAGAGACAGAGGGAGAGAGAAGGACAGGGAGAGAGAGAGAGAGAGAGAGAGAGAGAGAGAGAGAGAGAGAGAGAGAGAGAGAGAGAGAGAGAGAGAGAGAGAGAGAGAGAGAGAGAGAGAGAGAGAGAGAGACTCACTGGTTGAGACAGGGTGTGTAGGAGTTCTTGTCCTCCTCTATGATGGAGACGATGAGGGTGATGAGTTTGGACCAGAAGTCCAGGTTCTTGATGCTGGGACCCTGCTCTTCTGGAACGTCAGCCTTAGCCTGGAGACAGAGAGGAAGGTCAGACACACACACACACAAACACACACACAAATGCACACACAAATGCACAAACACAAATGCACACAAACACACAAACACACATTCACACAAACACACAAACACACAAAAACACACACACGGATGTATGCACTCATTGTTGTGGAAAACTCGATCCAAAGATTAGGCAGAGACTAATTTATAATAGTGAATCATTAGTACATTCGAGCAGCTGCAAGGTAGATCCCTCTCTGATCTCAGTCAGGGAAGGAGCTCCCAGAGTAATTGGTTCCATGTCCCTTATATTGTGGAAGGTAATAATACAATCATATTGTTACACAACAGTTATTTATACAAGCAGCAGTTCCAGAACACAATGGCCTTGTATTGGGGTGTCTATGAAAAGTCTATGAAAAGCATGGCATCACAGTCCAACACAGAACAGAGCATAACCCTTGAGAAGTTACAACAGCTCACCCCAATTTTGTCACAACAACGTGAACACACACATGCACGCATGCACATAAACACACACACACACTCACGGGGTCTGTCTGGTACTCTCTGCTGTAGAGTTCGTGGCAGTTGTTGAAGATGTATTCGTAGGTGGAGTTGAGACAGGCTTTGACACAGTCCTTCACCACTTGACTGGCCCTTGGGGGGCTCTGCAGCTCCTGGACCTGATCACACAGGAGGGTCAGAGGTCAGTTAGTTTAGCTTTAGAACATACAGTCAGGTTCAAAACATTGGCACCCTTGATAAAGATGAGCAAAAAAGATCTGTATAAAATAAATCATATGAATACTGAGATATGTTGTATGCTCAAAAATAGAATAAAATTATATTATTTTATATTAATACAATTGCTCAGAGAAAGAGATTTTGTTTAACAAGTAATATTTGTTATCCTAAAAAAACAAGGGTAAAAATGATTGGCACCCCTGTTTTCAATACCTTGTGAAGATAACGGCACTGAGCCTTTTTCAAAAATATTTTATGAGATTGGAGAAAACATTGGGTGGGATCTTAGACCATTCCTCCAGAATATTTCTAGATCCTTGATATCCTTCGTCTGCGCTTATGGACTGCCCTCTTCAATTCAAACCACAGGTTTTCAATGGGGTTAAAGTCCGGAGACTGATGGCCACTGCAAAAGGTTGATGATGCCGTTGACCTTAAAGTAACTGACCAGTGAAAATCTCACTTTAAAAAGCGTACAGTCTGTTAACATACCCAAATAATGTTGTTGACTCATCCTATTCTCGTATTTGTGGCCAAAGCATAAATTGGAGAAAAAAACCCACCTGAAACTTCTATCTCAAACAGACCGTTTAAAAAATGCTTGCTATTTCCTCAGAGAGTGATGTCAGGTAACACTTTATTTGGATAGTCCCAAGTAGATGGTTTGTAGATGTTCAATAACTGTCAACAACATTTCAACTAACTATCCATTAACCTGACACTAACCGTATATGGCTGATCCACCATTACTGGTGCTAAATGTTGCCTAGCCCTCCAACTTTCCTGATCCACCGTTGCACTCTCATTTTGTTTCACTGAATCCGTGTGGCGAAACAGAACGTAAGCTCACAAGATCAAGATAGTCGTCCGAGGCTACTCAAGAGCTAGCTTAACAGGTAAGTCCATCTATGAATCCACATATATATGGCTTCTTTCCTGGAAAGAAGCTCGGACTTGAGGAAAAGGAGATGAAGAAGGAGATGAAGGAGGTATTGTTTTGTTTACCTTCATTCTGAAGAAGGTGATGCTGGTCAGTAGGTCTACAGTGGACTTGAGGTCCTGCAGCCTCTCAGGGCTACTGGCTGGGAAGTTATTCTACAAACACACAGAAACACCATTACAAACACAGAAACACACATATATACTTTAAAAGAGTGTAGAAACACACCGAAACACTGTTAGGAACAGAGATATGTTCTTGAAAGACAGGTTCAGATATCACAAGACTGGTCAAATAAACATGGCTTGTTGAAGGTCTGTGTAACTTAGAATGTAATGTTTATTTAGTGAGTATACTTTTGTAGCAGTCTATTCTATCTCCTCCTTCATGCCCTTCAACTTTTAGTTAAATATAATAATGTAAACTTTGAGAAAATGCTAATTATACAATGTCCTAGTGTCATGCAGATGGTATTGGAAGAATAATAAAATTACACAAAACACACATGATATTTACAAACAAAAACATTACAACTAAAATACAACTAAAATACTAAAACAATGACTCCCATACATAAAACAGAATATAAGACAGTGTTTGTGTCAAGTCGAACTTTGTGTGAAACACTTTTAAAAATCTCTCAATATGCGTAACACACACACACAAAAAAGAGAAATCATATAAACAGTAAAAGAAAATAGCTGTTTAGAAAGGTCAAAGGTGACATTACCCGGTACATGGACAGGTCAATCCTCAGGGAGTTGTGGAGCTGATCTAGGAGTTTCACAAACCTGTCCTTCTACCCACACACACACGGGACACACATGGGACACACACGGACACACATGGGACACACATGGGACACACACGGACACATACAGGACACACAAGGGACACACACACGAGACACACACAGTACAAGATAAAACAGGGTTAAAAATGGAAACATCACCTCAGCTGTACTTGTTGAAAAAATGGTATGTCAACCTAGGACAGGATCTAGCTTGGTGAGTCTGATTGGGCAGTTGGGGATGTACGTTTGGCCACTGTTTGAAAATAGGGGCCAGAGGCTGCATTAGGGCAGAGAGCCCTCAGGACAATGTTCCAGTTTTGAACCTACATTTTCTACACAGTTCAACATGTCATGGCATATCATCTCTAGGAAGGTATTTCTAATTGATCCATATAGATATAAACTAAAATAATACCTTAAATGAAAAGCTCAACTTAAAACATTAAGCGAATAAACCAATTAACTCACTCCAAAGTTGGATGCGGCGAAGCGGTCTGATGCCGAGACGTTATTGGTGGACTGAGTAGTGTGAGCATAGTAGGCATTAATGTTGGCCAGCAGGGTACTCATCACCGCGGGAACGCCCGGGCACATGTACTTAGACGACAGGCAGGCAAAGTGGCTGTGGACACACACAATATAATAATTACAGTATATTCATATTAACTAGGACTAATAGGTATGAACTATGCAAGAAAACCCCTGTGTAAGGAACCAATGCTGCCTGGTGTTTATGTTTGTGTATCAGCTACTGTTTTGTAAGCTGTGTGACTTTTTGTTGTCATTTGTCTGTCCAGTGTAGTTTGTAGCCTACATATACAGCCGGTGTCTATTCCACAAGTTACCACCGGCTAAATCTATGACGTTAAAATGACTATTTCCTCTGTTCCATCTGACTGCGCAATCCACTGTCTCATCAGCCCAGCCAGGCAATTTGTCTCGGGCCTAACAACACCGTGCCAATATACCCTCCAAACACCGGCTTCTCAGGCATTATCCCTTAAATGAATATACAAAACATAAAGCTCTTTCCATGACATAGATTGACCAGGTGAATCCAGGTGAAAGATATGATCCATTATTAATGTCACTTGTTAAATCCACTTCAAGGGGTGGAGGCAGGTTAAAGAAGGATTTTTAAGCCTTGAGGACATCAATTGAAGTGGATTTAACATAATTGAGACATGGATTGTGTATGTGAGCCAAAGTGCCTTTGAACGGGGTATGGTAGTAGGTGCCAGGCGCACTGGTTTGTGTCAAGAACTGCAATCTGCTGGGTTTTTCACGCGCAAAAGTTTCCCGTGTGTATCAAGAATGGTCCACCACCCAAAGGACATCCAGCCAACTTGACACTGTGGGAAGCACTGGAGTCAATATGGGCCAGCATCCCTGTGGAACGCTTTCGACACCTTGTATAGTCCATGCCCTGATGAATTGAGGCTGTTCTGAGGGCAAGAGGGGGTGCAAGTCAATATTAAGAAGGTGTTCCTAATGTTTGGTATACTCAGTGTAGTCTCAAGTGTATCGTATTCTGTATGGTGCTAGATGTTATCACTGTCAAAAACAGAATGTCTGAGCGGACACACTGGGTGATGGTAAATAATACTGGTTCAAGCAAGAGCCAAACATTCATAGATACGTCTCTGGTTGAAACCAATGACCAAACTCTCTGTATGTGTTCTGAATGGTGATGGTACTGACGTCATAGCCTGGTAGATGGACTCCACTCCATAACGCATTGCAAACTCATCCACGATCTCCTGGGGAGTCTCCTCGAAGTACACCTTCCATGCGTCGTCTCCTTTAGCATCAGGGATCTTCACCACACCACTGTTCTGCACCTCTGTAGTGTGCTGGAACAGGTGCTAAACACATAGGGGGAAAAGGCTGTTAAAGGTGTGTGTAGGGTTGCAAAGGGAGGATATATTACAGGAACCTTTCAAAGTGTACCAGTAAACTACCAGAATTTTGGTAGTGTGGTATCTGAAGATTATGCCTTTGTTAAATGTTTTTCATGAAGAGATAGAATGTTGTTTGTGGTAGTATCAAGGGGGAATGTTTTAGGTGTAATACCACATATCACAGACAGGGGGGTGTAGACAGGAAGTGTAGTGTAAACTGGCCAGCAGAGGGAGCCCATCTTGTTGCATTGGTTATAAATAGGGGTGAACGAAGAAGATAGAACAGAGCAGAAATTAGAATGGGAGGACACTGCTCTCCGGACCACGCGTGTCTGTAAACTCATGCTGAAGCTTTTGATCTGAATAAACCTTATGATCAATGTTCAGTATGAGCAGACTCCTTTTGTTCATCAGCCATGACAACCACATTTCATCATATACTACAGAATGGCGAGCTTGCCAGGAGGGATGATGCAATCCTTCTTTGCTGCATTTGGAGTCATCAAGCTAACTCAGGCTGACTTTGGTCTGGAGTCATGACCCGGCTAGACACAGCTAAGTTGTTGGTTTTGTTACTGCTTATGTACACTGGAGGAATGTACCCTTACGACCGTGTTTCGGGTGGCGTTATGGCTGTTGATTGGGAGTCTGATAACTAAATATTCTAAATTTTATATTTCATTGGTAACTATGGACAATGATCATTGGTAACTATGGACAATGATGAACGGTAGAACTTTATATTTCATTGGTAACGATTGACAATGGATTGGCAATTAATGTTGGAATACGTATGCATAATTAGAGCACCGTGAATCTGGAAAAGACCTCATGGCGAGGCGACTCACAGGAGTGGGCCAGAAATCCAGGTCTTAGTTAGACTGAGTCTGGTTGATTTCTTAAGCGGGAATTATGAAGTGAATTGGTGTATCTATGTTATTCTCCTCCTCTGGTCGACGGGAAATTGGTTTGGGGGTAATCTCTTGATATGAGATTCATCTTTCAAGGCAACAAAAAAGTTAGATGGAGATGTTATTGATAATCATGTACAATGATTGGGCCGCGGTGCAGGATATTGATTTGTGTAGTATATCGCAGTTGGCTAGAGGCTACAGCTCATTCTTCATTGTTTCAGGTCACGTGGTACATCGTAGCTAAATGCTAAATGCTAATGCTTAAGGCTAAAGTGTGAATCATGCTACATCATGGTGGCTGAGGTGGATGCTAGTGCTAAATGTGTGTTGTGTCACCAGGTACTTTAGGCTAAGCTAAATGCTAATGCTACAGGCTAATTGTGTTGTGTGCTACATGCTAACGTATCCTTAGAATTCCGTTGCGACGGGTTAAAGTCTCTTAAACTTGTTACTGTTTGTAAGTCGGTTTGTATGTTTTGTGAGCTCTGTTAAATGTTGTTTGACTAGAAGGGGGAAATGGGAAGTTACAGCTGGCTGTTATTCTTTCTGTTTGGGGAGAGAGGAGAGAATCATTCTTGCATGGGGGAAAGTATTTTTGAATGGTTGTGCGCATGCGTTTAAATTTACGACATTACAGTACCCAACGTGGGAGTTGGAGTTTATGACCCGAGATTAGGACACGTTTTGGTTTACGGCACTAAGTCTACGACATGCGGTCGTGTTGAGGTGACGGAACAAAATGGTGGCTTAAGGTCGGAGGTCTTTGGGGTTTCTTGTTGGTGGTTGCAGGGGTTTAATAGCTATTGGGAAGGAACGTTGGACATGAATCTTTTAAAATCGTTACAGTAACTGTTATTGGAACGTTAAACTATTTGGCAAGATGTAGTAAAGTTATAAATCAAATATATGTTGACGGGGTATAATTAATTAAATTAAAAGACGATTAAAATTAAATGAAATGTTTTGGAGCGATCTATGAGGGTAAAATGATATTTGCGCATGTGTGGGATTCTGCAAAACAACACATTGGTTAAACGGCAGGGGGAGACAGAGGGACACAGACGACGAAACAAATACGCATAAAGAGATTTTAACACGATGATTCTAGTTTAAACTGTGATTGGTTAAGATGAAACTTGTTTGGAGCCTATTGAATTTATAAATTAAATATAGGATAACGGATTATAATAGATTGAATTAAATAATTAAATGACGGATTGAAAGCAAAAGGTTTTTGGGCGATCTATAATTAGTCCTGAGTTAAAGTCTTACAGTGAATAATGTAGAACAAACGAATATTGAATGGTTGGAAATACTCAGTGATTGCATTAACGACTAAAATGTTATGTTGTGTCTTTGTTCTTCTGTCATATGAGAGGAACGCTAAGCGAGAGGCGAGAGGAGATACAGGAAGTGCTGACTGCGTCACGTGACAAGGTGACGAGGCAGAGGATCGGATCAGATATCAGGCTAGTTCACAAAATCTTCCCCATACAGGATATGCGATGTTATGACGATTTCGCATAAGCTTGGCAAACTGATTCATTAAAAATTGCATTTTGGAGGCTATGTGCATCATTGGGGTTTAATTACAGATGGGTTGGGAATCCAGGATGGATTGAGGATTCTTCTGTAAATTTATGATAATTAGAGCTAATAGAGCAAGGGGTTATGGGAATTGGAGTATTGAAGGGTTGTAAGGTTAGAAGGCTTTGTTTATGGGTATTTTAGTCTGAAGATGACTAACTTGCATTTACTTGCATTTGATGGGTTGTGGTAATATACTCAACACTAATGGATAAGTTGGTGACATAGGATATAGGAATAAAAATTGGGGTTAATTATTCAGGATGGTTAATGGATTTGTTTAGGTTATATTAAGAATTACAGGGGGGAAGGTTACATAATTTATACAGTCTAAAATAGGATAGTTCACAATAAAGGAATATAAAGGGCTTGATATAGGGGAAAATTGATTAAAATAGTCATTTTTGATCAAAGTAGGGTTAGAGTAGTGTTAGGAGAGACTAATGGCAGATGTTAGTACACCTTTCTCACATATGGATTCAGCAGAAAGACATCATCCAGCAGGGTGATTATGGCATCAGAGATGAAGACGAATACGAGCAGAAACGACGATGAAGATGAATTCAAAACTCCAGAAGTAAGAAGAACCGACATGTCTGGAAACGAAGAGAAGGAGGTTTAGAAAGATGAAGGGGAAGAGGATGATGGAGAATGAGAGTGATTCATGAGAGGTCATGGGTGGAGGTGACTCTGTGATCAGAGGGAAGTGGCAAGAGAGGAAAGAAGAAATGGATACTAGAGATTTGATCTCTGATGGAAGTTGAAGATGAAGAAAGCGATGAAGATTTGGAGATTAAAGGTGCTTTATTTTCAAGAGGAGTTTGTCCTACAAGGACTGGCACAGAAGATGATGGAAGATGATATTTCAAGAACAGAAATTAGAAGATAACCTTTTGAAGAATACTGATAGGTCCACAACGAGAAGAACTGGACGAAGAAAACTCAATCAAATACAACTTATAACGGGTGGTGGAGAAGAAGAAAAGTATGAAGAATCAGAGTGAACCAAATCAACAATCACTGTCACAGCTTCAACTGAACAATATCAAATGCAATTGTACCAGCCAAGGGGGGACCAGATGTTCCATATCGACCGCCAGTTTCTGGACAGACACAGAATTGGAGAGGGAGAAGAACAAAGAAGAAGGAGGAATATTTCAGCTACACTTTCAGCAACTTTCAGAAGACTGGTATAATTATGGACAGATTGGGTACTTTATCTGTTCATGCAACAAGTTAGGAGGAAGAACAGAGAACCTTTTTAAGGAAGATACAGGGGCAATTCAAGATCACCTGTTAGTATCTAGAATATCCGGAAGGGGGGTGCATTGCTGAGAGCATCGATTAGAGAAGAACAAAGATATCCAATAATTGAAGTAAAAACAACCGACCATTAGAAGGGATAGTGAATAGGGGAAAACTTATCTGTGTTCAGCCTAAAGAGGTTAAACATCTCATTAATTGATAACTAATTAGGATAGGGATTTGAGGTAGTACTTACTCTTCAAGTACTAATATTAGAAGATACTGTTATTGTAGTGTTGGGAAGAGAATTGAAGCGTACAATAAGATGCACACTAGACGACTGACTGTCTGGTAGACTATTTTAAGAAGTAGGGTTTTGGGGAATCATTTGCTTAAAAGATAAATATCATAGGAAGGATGATAATGTATTAGATTGCCTGTTAGACAATCTGTCTGGGAAAAAACTTAATAGGGGTGACTGTTATTTTGGGTTACATTCTTACACTAAGAGATTTGAGGTTAGGCTAAAAGGGGGGTTAGTCGTTTTGCCAAGTCTGTGTGTAAAGGAGTCAGGAGCAGGTGGGGAATTCCCAATCACGTATTCTAAAAATTGGTGGGGAAGGAATTTTGTCAATAAATCAGTGGGAAAAGGTTTTAAATGTTATGAGAGAAAAGATTAGATTAAAATAAGTTAGGAGAACTAGGGGTGAAGGAACTCTGAGACAGTAAGCTAAGTTTCAAAGTTAGTAGTAAGACAGAGAGAGAACAGTGAGGAAGGACATTTTAAAGTTTAGTGGGAAGATATGGTAGGAGTTTAAATCGATTAGGAGCAGATGCATTGAGAAAGTATGTGTTGCTGAATGATTTGAGGGTGATTGAGTATCTATATTTACAGTTTCCAGCAGGGAGATCAAGGTCATTATAGGTGTACTTTGTGTAATCAAAAGTTTGAAAGTCAGGGATTTAGAGATAGGACTGAGATTTGGGGAAAACGTGACACTAGTGGTGATGGATGGAAGTACAACAGAGAGAAGCAATTTAACTCTTTCAACATTGATAGGTATTAAAGTCATAAATATATTGCATTTGATTATAAGGGAACCAATACAGCACCAATTTTAGGGGGAAAACACTTATTAGGGTTTAGGATGGGGACGTTTCTCCCATATGGAGAGATAATTATGGAGAATAAGTGTTGTTATCAGGACCAGGAGTAAAAGGAGGTATAGTTTAGAAGAGGGTTAGGAGTGACTGTTCACTTATTTTGCGTAAGGTTACAGATAAAGATCAGGGAGAATATGTGTACTTATCTAGTGAAAGCATTAAAATTTGTTTTGGTTAAGAATTATTGGTTAAAGGGCTATGTAATTTGTAAGGTGATGCTTATAATGGAAGATTTGAAGTCTGTAAAACTTTTCACAGTCACAGAGGGAGTTAAGGATAAGTTTATTACAGTAGTCACTCCAACAGGGAATAATCGAATAGGATGTTGGTAGCTTTTCCATTAGAAGGAATTAAGGGTTTTAATTCATCAACTAAATCAACAACGTTAATGGTAACTTTGGGAAGGGATTAATGATACGATGGTAATAGCAAATGTAGGAAGGATGACAACAACTTTTCTGAAATTAAAGGAGGCAGTAAGAGAGACTCAGGGGTTTAGGTTACGACGAATAGGGTTAAAAAAGCAGAGCAGATGGTAGTAGAGAGCAATATAGATTAATCTGAAATGGAGAAGAGAGATTCATCATGGAAGCTGCAGGATGAGGTCTTTTGATTTTGATGACGGAGGGGGGGGGGCATCTGATCAGTGTTGCTCGTTCCTCTGTTGTGGAAATTAGAGATAGATTAACTCATTCTGTAAGAGTCGGTGAGGAATCTTGAGGGTCCATGTCTGTTGAGAATTCCGTCCCGGACCTGTTAGACGGTTGCGCAGCCTCTGTCAGGTGTGGGTCAGTCTTGAGCTTTGTCATGACTGTGGAATTGGCAACAGTCATTGACAGATAAAATAATGTAGTTGTTAGAACAGTAGGGTTTAAGGGTTCTTGGGTAAATGGATTATCCTATGGGAATTGTTAGATAGAAAGTAAGGTCAGGTAACAATGGAAACCTGAAGTATTCAGGTGAAACATTGAGGGCTAAAAGTTATTGTTTTTGGTCTAATAAAACATATGAGGTAAAGGGTATGTTTATGGGAATATCATATTGGGATGTTATATGATAACTTTGGATAAGCATGAACATAAGGTTAGAGATGACAAATATAATGTAATTTTTATATACCAGGTAGTAAGAAAAGCAGGACTTTGATGGTTAAAAGATTAGCTTTTGACTGACAGGGTGACTATGGGGAATCTTAGAGATATTTAGGAGTTTGGGGGTGATAAAGCATTTATATTCTTACATTAGGGATCATGTCAACGTTGAAGCTTCCATATGAGGCTTTTACTATTAAAAGAGAGCTAGCATTGGACACAGCTAAATCTAGGGGTAAAGGGTGACATGGCTACATGTCATAGTCTTCAAGCCTACCATTGGAGAATGAGTCTAAGGGAGAAGGGGGGACCTCTTCCATGATATGGTGTAACATTTGGGAGATCTGAGAAGATTTGGTTGCAAGATCAGTTAGGCCAGTAGGGGCAGTGATGGGTCAGATTTTAGTTTCAGCTTTGATAACACTGTGTGATGTTTGTACTGACTTTTGATAAAGTTATGAGATTGAGATAGGTTGGAGAAGTGGTGCCTGGAGACAACACTCAGATGCCGGTGTTGACTGTTCCTGATCTGGATAAAGATTGACAAGTGGAACTGATGGATAAATATCCTTTTTGATTATTTGATCATTTTATGTTTATTGTTTCAAAGAAAACATTTTGTAGGCTGATTTTAGTATGATTTTTAGTATGATTTATGAATCAAGGGGGGATAGGTTAATGTGATTCATGCATCATTTATGTATCATTTTTTAAATTCTTAGGTGAAATGGAGGTTTAATTTGAAAGTGGTTGTTTTGCAAAGGATACTGTTTGGTCGTTTATTTTCTTGTCATTCCAGAAGCATTTGGGGGAACATGTGACTCAAACAAAGACAATATGAAGGGACAATATGACTGGAGGAGATGAAACAAGGAGGGTGTGGCTGATTCCATCATCAACAAGTCCATTGGAGGAGGAGACTACGGAGGAGATGAAGTGTAGTGGACTACATTCCAGTGTCTGCAATGAAATATAGACATATTTGATGTGTAATACATAATTGTGTCATATTCTTAGGTATTGATTTTAGTAGAATGATGTTTGATGTTAGTGAATGCAGATGAGGAACTTAGATGCTTTTGTTTATTTCGATGGGGTTAGGGACAGAAGGTCTAGGAAGGGAGAGGTTCATTGTACGATTCGATGGGTTGACCAGCTGTACAATGGATATTTATAGATAGGATTTTGTTTACATGTGTATTTAGTTGCATCATACTTTCAAATGCATTTACATGAGTTATGAGGTTATCTGGAGTACCGACGGTGGTTGCCTGGGGCAGAGGGACCGTGAGAGAATTTTACTGTCTTGATTGATATGGATGGATGGCTGCTGGACAGTTTTTCGCTCTTACACTCCATAGAGATTTCTTCATATGTCATAGTAATGTATTCACACTTCATAAACAGGTATTTCATAGAAAGGTATTTACACTCTAGAGGAGAATGTGTTTGGTTTAAGGTTAAAGATATTCAATAAGATAAATTGTTACTAGTCATAATCTTATTCTGTTTGGTTTCGAGACGTTTGGGTTGTCTCGAAAGGGGGGAATGTGGTATCTGAAGATTATGCCTTTGTTAAATGTTTTTCATGAAGAGATAGAATGTTGTTTGTGGTAGTATCAAGGGGGAATGTTTTAGGTGTAATACCACATATCACAGACAGGGGGGGGTGTAGACAGGAAGTGTAGTGTAAACTGGCCAGCAGAGGGAGCCCATCTTGTTGCATTGGTTATAAATAGGGGTGAACGAAGAAGATAGAACAGAGCAGAAATTAGAATGGGAGGACACTGCTCTCCGGACCACGCGTGTCTGTAAACTCATGCTGAAGCTTTTGATCTGAATAAACCTTATGATCAATGTTCAGTATGAGCAGACTCCTTTTGTTCATCAGCCATGACAACCACATTTCATCATATACTACAGTAGCTTTCAAGTCATTATTTTTTTGTTTTATAAGATTACATCTAGTGGCCTTTTGCAGTACTTCAGATTATCACAGGTGTCTGTAATTATCTCTGTCCCTAAATAATATATATAAAATAATGAAATACGATGATTAAAAAAAAATTATGACAAAGTTATAAAACATTATCCTAAATATAAACCATCCATTTAGTAAATACCATTGGTGCTTAAAGTTACTGTCTAGTGTTTCCAGATTTCTAGGAAACATTACCTATAATAAATTACAATAGTGAAATAGTTTTGGTAATGAAGTATGTTAAAAAGCAGCTTTTCTGTGTTTGAATGGTTTGGGCGCACCCCAACCACAGAATGTTGTGGGCATATACCGGTCATTAAAGAGCAACTGCCCCTAAAAACCAACTTCTCCTTTTGAAAACAGCCTATGTGGCATTGATATGAGTCAGAAACATTTATTATAGTGTCAAAATTGACTACAAAGTGTAAATAGAATAATTTTGGTCACAAAGTCAGTCTTTTCCAAAACGGAGATTTACGAGATGATAGGAAAAAAAGTTATGTCACAGAATGAAGGATACCATAATAGCTTTCCTTGGGTTGGGTTTATTTCAATCCTGCCCACATGCGCACAGCTGGCAGCACCTAATTAATGATACATTCGGAGTGCAGCTTCACCCGACCAGATCGTAATGCCCATTGTCAATTTGGTTTGACATTCGATATCCCTATGCGGCTAGTTAGGGACCATCAGTAAATTACACAATGTACATGGGACAATATTTTAAAATGTCAATAGCTCCAACTTTCAATGACTTAAAAACCTCAAACCAACTATAAATTGTAGAAATTCATTTACAAATATTGAAAGCATTTAATGAGACAACTAAAAGGTGTGCAACATCTGGATGAGAGTGTCTGCTAAATGACTAAAATGTAAATGTGTAATTGATTGACGGTCCCTAACTAGCCCCGGAGATAGGCTATCCAAAGTCAAACCAACTTTGCCACAGTCGCAGCACACCAGCCGGCTAAAGCTAATTGGCGAAAGAAGTTGCCTAGCACTAGCTAACCTATGCGACTTCAAGACACAAGACCTGGTTAGACCGTTTCAAGTTATCTAGAAGGGTGAGTGACTGTAACGGTGTACTGTTTTGGCAGAGTGAATGTACAAACGCTTCCCATATTTGAACACACACACAAGAGACACCCACATTAAAGTATACAGCTGATTGGCCAGCTCAGCCTATGAGCCAACATTACATCATGTTCTATCAGGAAATAGCAAGCGATTTTTAAACGGACTGTTTGAGATACAAGTTTGAGGTGGGATTTCTGAAGTGCTTTTTCTCCAATTTATGCTATGGCCACAAATACGAGTATAGTCAACAACATTATTTGGGTATGAGTTAACAGAATAAGAACTTTTAAAAGTTAGATTTTGACTGGACAGTTAATTTAATATGAGGGTTTCACCAGGAAATATCCTTAATATTTTTTTTACACAGTTATTTATTTCAATATGTCTTTGTTGTAAATGTTTTTGCGCCAAACTGGTGGAAGTTGGGAAAATAATGCCATTGTTGATTAGATGCTTTTTTTTCATTAATTAGGCTATTTTCTCTTGAACCATATGGTCCACTAGGACAATATGGACACAGATATACAAAAATATATATGAAGAAAATAAATCTACTATAAATTACCAAAGCTACCATAGATTCCCTTTTAATTACCAAAATTACTGAAGATTCCTGCAACTTTGGTAAATTACCAGTAGCTTTGCAACCCTAGGTGTGTGTGTGTGTGTGTGTGTGTGTGTGTGTGTGAAAGCATGTGAAAGTATGTGAATGTGTGTGTGTGTGTGAAAGTGTGTTAAAGTGTATGTGAGGTGAGGTCTGGTCTGGTCAGTCTTACCTCATGTAGACAGGTGTACTGGACGTGGTAGGGAGCAACAGTCTCCTCTCCTTTGATCTCTACACTGATGTGCATCCTGATGGCTCCAGACACAGCAGACTTGTCTGTTCTCTTGTCTGTCAGAGGACACAAACACACTCACATCAACATGTCTGTTCTCTTGTCTGTCAGAGGACTCCAACACACTCACATCAACATGTCTTTTGAGTTGACTTCTAAAGCCCTCTTCTCTTCTGATCATTATTAATTTCTTCCTCTACCCACTCATCGTCTGTCTGTCTGTGATCCTCTATAGCTCAGTTGCAACACCAGGATAATGGGTTTGATTCCCACTATCCTTATATATTGTCTGTCTGTCTGTCTGTCTGTCTGTCTGTGGTGTTTCTCCCCCCATTCCTTTCATATATCTCTTTCTCTATTCACTCACTCACTCGCCATCCTTCCTGTTCATCTCCTTTCCCACAACGCCCTCACTTCCTGAGTCCACCCCTCTCTCTCCCCCTCTCCATCACTCACCCAGGTTGTACCATACATCCATCTCTCCACTGAGTGTGCGGACCTCGATGATGGTCTGACCCAGGAAGTCATCTGACTCCCGTTTGAACTTCTGCTTCACCCTGGACTTGATGTCATCGTCCTCGTCCCACACGCGTACCTTGATGCGGTCCGACGAGTTGTGGCATTCACTATGAGATGAAGAAATGATGTCAGACGTAACCAGGCGGTTACAGAGGAAGGCCCTAAAAATTGTCAAAGACTCCAGCCACCCATGTCATAGAATGTTCTCTCTGCTACCGTATGGCAAGCGGTACCGATTAACCAAGTCTGGAACCAACAGGATCCTGAACAGCTTCTACCCCCAAGCCATAAGACTGATAAATAGTTTGTTAAATAATTAACCAGATACAGTGCCTTGCAAAAGTATTCATCCCCCTTGGTGTTTTTCCTATTTTGTTGCATTACAACCTGTAATTTAAATTGATTTTTATTTGGATTTCATGTAATGGACATAAACAAAATAGTCCAAATTGGTGAAGTGAAATTAAAAAAATTACTTGTTTAAAAAAAATCAAAAAAATAAATAACGGAAAAGTGGTGCGTGCATATGTATTCACCCCCTTTGCTATGAAGCCCCTAAATAAGATATGGTGCAACCAATTACCTTCAGAAGTCACATAATTAGTTAAATTAGTCCACCTGTGTGCAATCTAAGTGTCACATGATCTGTCACATGATCTCAGTATATATACACCTGTTCTGAAAGGCCCCAGAGTCTGCAACACCACTAAGCAAGGGGCACCACCAAGCAAGCAGCATCATGAAGACCAAGGAGCTCTCCAAACAGGTCAGGGACAACGTTGTGGAGAAGTACAAATCAGGGTTGGGTTATAAAAAAATATCGGAAACTTTGAACATCCCACGGAGCATCATTAAATCCATTATTTAAAGCAAGGGGCAACACCAAGCAAGCGGCACCATGAAGACCAAGGAGCTCTCCAAACAGGTCAGGGACAAATTTGTGGAGAAGTACAGATCAGGGTTGGGTTATAAAAAAATATCTGAAACTTTGAACATTCCACAGAGCACCATTAAATCCATTATTAAAAAATGGAAAGAATATGGCACCACAACAAACCTGCAAAGAGAGGGCCGCCCACCAAAACTCATGGACCAGGCAAGGAGGGCATTAATCAGAGAGGCAACAAAGAGACTAAAGATAACCCTGAAGGAGCTGCAAAGCTCCACAGTGGAGATTGGAGTATCTGTCCATAAGACCACTTTAAGCCGTACACTCCACAAAGCTGGGCTTTACGGAAGAGTGGCCAGAAAAAAGCCATTGCTTCAAGAAAAAGATAAGCAAACACGTTTGGTGTTCGCCAAAAGCCATGTGGGAGACTCCCCAAACATATGGAAGAAGGTACTCTGGTCAGATGAGACTAAGATTGAGCTATTTGGCCATCAAGGAAAACGCTATGTTTGGCGCAAACCCAACACCTCTCATCACCCCGAGAACACCATGTTTTTCATCGGCAGGGACTGGGACACTGGTCAGAATTGAAGGAATGATGGATGGCGCTAAATACAGGGAAAGTCTTGAGGGAAACCTGTTTCAGTCTTCCAGAGATTTGAGACTGGGACGGAGGTTCACCTTCCAGCAGGACAATGACCCTAAGCATACTGCTAAAGCAACACTTGAGTGGTTTAAGGGGAAACATTTAAATGTCTTGGAATGGCCTAGTCAAAGCCCAGACCTCAATCCAATTGAGAATCTGTGGTATGACTTAAAGATTGCTGTACACCAGCGGAACCCATCCAACTTGAAGGAGCTGGAGCAGTTTTGCCTTGAAGAATGGGCAAAAATCCCAGTGGCTAGATGTGCCAAGCTTATAGAGACATACCCCAAGAGACTTGCATTAATCCATTTTAATTCCAGGTTGTAAGGCAACAAAATAGGAAAAATGCCAAGGGGGGTGAATACTTTCGCAAGCCACTGTAGCTACCTGGACTATCTGCATTGACCCTTTTTGCACTAACTCTTTTGACTCATCATATGCGCTGCTGCTACTGTTTATTATCTATCCTGTTGCCTAGTCACTTTACCCCTACCTACAGTGCCTTCGGAAAGTATTCAGACCCCTTGACTTTTTCCACACTTTGTTACGTTACAGCCTTATTCTAAAATGGATTAATTAAATGTTTTTCCTCAGCAATCTACACACAATAAAACAAATGTATATAAAATACAAAACATAAATTATTTACATAAGTATACAGGCCCTTTTCTATGAGACTCAAAATTGAGCTCAGGTGCATGCTGTTTCCATTGATCATCCTTGAGATGTTTCTACAACTTCATTGGAGTCCACCTGTGGTAAATTCAATTGATTGGAAATGACTTGGAAAGGCACACACCTGTCTATTTAAGGTCCCACAGCTGTCAGTGCATGTCAGAGCAGAAACCAAGCCATGAGGTCGAAGGAATTGTCAGAGGAGCTCCGAGACAGGATTGTGTCGAGGCACAGATCTGGGGAAGGGTACCAAAACATTTCTGCAGCATTGAAGGACCCCAAGAACACAGAAGCCTTTTTCAGCGGCAGGGACTGGGAGACTAGTCAGGATCAAGGCAAAGATGAATGGAGCAAACTACAGAGAGATCCTTGATGAAAACCTGCTCCAGAGCACTCAGGACCTCAGACTGGGGCGAAGGTTCACCTTCCAACAGGACAACGACCCTAAGCACACAGCCAAGACAATGCAGGAGTGACTTCGGGACAAGTCTCTGAATGTCCTTGAGTGGCCCAGCCAGAGCCCGGACTTGAACCCGATCCAACATCTCTGGAGAGACCTTAAAATAGCTGTGCAGCAACGCTCCCCATCCAACCTGACAGAGCTTGAGAGGATCTGCAGAGAAGAATGGGAGAAACTCCCCAAATATAGGTGTGCCAAGCTTGTAGCGTCATACCCAAGAAGACTTGTGGCTATAATCGCTGCCAAAGGTGCTTCAACAAAGTACTGAGTAAAGGGTCTGAATACCTATGTAAATTTGCAAAAATGTCTAAAAACCTTTTTTTGCTTTGTCATTATTGATGAGGGGAAAAAAACAATTTAATACATTTAGAATAAGGCTGTAATGTAAAAGTCAAGGGGTCTGAATATTTTCCGAATGCACTGTATATGTACATATCTACCTAAATTACCTCGTACCCCTGCACATCAACTCGGTACTGGTACCCCGTGTATTCAGCCAAGTTATCGTTACTCATTGTGTATTTATTCCTCGTGTTATTATTTTTCTATTATTTATACATTTTTCTCTCTGCATTGTTGGGAAGTAAGAATTCCACTGTTGATGAATACAATTCGATTGAATGATTTGAACCACATACTCCCACGCACGCAGACAGACAAACAGAAACACACACTCGCTATACTCACAAGTGGAAGTTCTCCTCCCAGACAGGGTTGAGGTTGCCGTAGATGGTCTTGGTCCTCTTCTTGGTCTTGCCCACCTGAACTGTGACGTAGGGGTCACTGGAGCCAGTCTTGTCCTTGGCCTGGAGGCCCTGGGCACACTGCACTGGAGAGGCACACAGTCACACCATTAGACACTGGGCATACGTCACACAGAGAGTATTAGCTAAATGGTTGTTTCAGCCTCCTTACTTGAATGCACATAAAGTCACTTTGTATAAGAGCATCTGCTAAAGTACTCAAATACAAACATGGAAAATATAATTTATTCTCCGGTTGGCAAAGGCGAGTCTACTGATGTGAAGTTCCTACTGCCAGACAGTAACCAACACCCACTCCAATTCTAACCTTAATCCCAACCCCTACCAAACCTAATCACAATCTTAATCTTAATCCCAGTCCTAGTCCTATTTTTACCAGTCATGCTGATCATGG